>NC_133150.1:55335246-55338035 GCF_048418815.1 Hemitrygon akajei | reverse complement strand
CCTAACCCTAACCCTAACCCTAACCCTAACCCTAACCCTAACCCTAACCCTAACCCTAACCCTAACCCTAACCCTAACCCTAAACCCTAACCCTAACCCTAACCCTAACCCTAACCCTAACCCTAACCCTAACCCTAACCCTAACCCTAACCCTAACCCTAACCCTAACCCTAACCCTAACCCTAACCCTAACCCTAACCCTAACCCTAACCCTAACCCTAACCCTAACCCTAACCCTAACCCTAACCCTAACCCTAACCCTAACCCTAACCCTAACCCTAACCCTAACCCTAACCCTAACCCTAACCCTAACCCTAACCCTAACCCTAACCCTAACCCTAACCCTAACCCTAACCCTAACCCTAACCCTAACCCTAACCCTAACCCTAACCCTAACCCTAACCCTAACCCTAACCCTAACCCTAACCCTAACCCTAACCCTAACCCTAACCCTAACCCTAACCCTAACCCTAACCCTAACCCTAACCCTAACCCTAACCCTAACCCTAACCCTAACCTAACCCTAACCCTAACCCTAACCCTAACCCTAACCCTAACCCTAACCCTAACCCTAACCCTAACCCTAACCCTAACCCTAACCCTAACCCTAACCCTAACCCTAACCCTAACCCTAACCCTAACCCTAACCCTAACCCTAACCCTAACCCTAACCCTAACCCTAACCCTAACCCTAACCCTAACCCTAACCCTAACCCTAACCCTAACCCTAACCCTAACCCTAACCCTAACCCTAACCCTAACCCTAACCCTAACCCTAACCCTAACCCTAACCCTAACCCTAACCCTAACCCTAACCCTAACCCTAACCCTAACCCTAACCCTAACCCTAACCCTAACCCTAACCCTAACCCTAACCCTAACCCTAACCCTAACCCTAACCCTAACCCTAACCCTAACCCTAACCCTAACCCTAACCCTAACCCTAACCCTAACCCTAACCCTAACCCTAACCCTAACCCTAACCCTAACCCTAACCCTAACCCTAACCCTAACCCTAACCCTAACCCTAACCCTAACCCTAACCCTAACCCTAACCCTAACCCTAACCCTAACCCTAACCCTAACCCTAACCCTAACCCTAACCCTAACCCTAACCCTAACCCTAACCCTAACCCTAACCCTAACCCTAACCCTAACCCTAACCCTAACCCTAACCCTAACCCTAACCCTAACCCTAACCCTAACCCTAACCCTAACCCTAACCCTAACCCTAACCCTAACCCTAACCCTAACCCTAACCCTAACCCTAACCCTAACCCTAACCCTAACCCTAACCCTAACCCTAACCCTAACCCTAACCCTAACCCTAACCCTAACCCTAACCCTAACCCTAACCCTAACCCTAACCCTAACCCTAACCCTAACCCTAACCCTAACCCTAACCCTAACCCTAACCCTAACCCTAACCCTAACCCTAACCCTAACCCTAACCCTAACCCTAACCCTAACCCTAACCCTAACCCTAACCCTAACCCTAACCCTAACCCTAACCCTAACCCTAACCCTAACCCTAACCCTAACCCTAACCCTAACCCTAACCCTAACCCCTAACCCTAACCCTAACCCTAACCCTAACCCTAACCCTAACCCTAACCCTAACCCTAACCCTAACCCTAACCCTAACCCTAACCCTAACCCTAACCCTAACCCTAACCCTAACCCTAACCCTAACCCTAACCCTAACCCTAACCCTAACCCTAACCCTAACCCTAACCCTAACCCTAACCCTAACCCTAACCCTAACCCTAACCCTAACCCTAACCCTAACCCTAACCCTAACCCTAACCCTAACCCTAACCCTAACCCTAACCCTAACCCTAACCCTAACCCTAACCCTAACCCTAACCCTAACCCTAACCCTAACCCTAACCCTAACCCTAACCCTAACCCTAACCCTAACCCTAACCCTAACCCTAAACCCTAACCCTAACCCTAACCCTAACCCTAACCCTAACCCTAACCCTAACCCTAACCCTAACCCTAACCCTAACCCTAACCCTAACCCTAACCCTAACCCTAACCCTAACCCTAACCCTAACCCTAACCCTAACCCTAACCCTAACCCTAACCCTAACCCTAACCCTAACCCTAACCCTAACCCTAACCCTAACCCTAACCCTAACCCTAACCCTAACCCTAACCCTAACCCTAACCCTAACCCTAACCCTAACCCTAACCCTAACCCTAACCCTAACCCTAACCCTAACCCTAACCCTAACCCTAACCCTAACCCTAACCCTAACCCTAACCCTAACCCTAACCCTAACCCTAACCCTAACCCTAACCCTAACCCTAACCCTAACCCTAACCCTAACCCTAACCCTAACCCTAACCCTAACCCTAACCCTAACCCTAACCCTAACCCTAACCCTAACCCTAACCCTAACCCTAACCCTAACCCTAACCCTAACCCTAACCCTAACCCTAACCCTAACCCTAACCCTAACCCTAACCCTAACCCTAACCCTAACCCTAACCCTAACCCTAACCCTAACCCTAACCCTAACCCTAACCCTAACCCTAACCCTAACCCTAACCCTAACCCTAACCCTAACCCTAACCCTAACCCTAACCCTAACCCTAACCCTAACCCTAACCCTAACCCTAACCCTAACCCTAACCCTAACCCTAACCCTAACCCTAACCCTAACCCTAACCCTAACCCTAACCCTAACCCCTAACCCTAACCCTAACCCTAACCCTAACCCTAACCCTAACCCTAACCCTAACCCTAACCCTAACCCTAACCCTAACCCTAACCCTAACCC
>NC_133150.1:55322746-55327746 GCF_048418815.1 Hemitrygon akajei | reverse complement strand
TTCAATCCCCATAGACTTAGTGCTCCGGGTCGAGAGGGGTAAATTTCAACAGGGATGAGTGTTGGACTTGGTTAGTGAAGGCGTCGGTCATTTTGAAGCGGCAGGGTCGTGTGAAACTGAATCTCAAGTGGCAAGATCAGAAAGCACAAGAGAGCTGAATTGCCCACTGCCCGCATAATTTCACCCTAACTTAGTAAATTCCCATAAATTGGATATTCTGTGTTAAGAGGGGCAAGTTTCAATAAAGGCAAGTGGTGGACCTGGTTAATGAAGGCGTGGGCCAGTTCAAAGTGGCAGGGTCACGTGAAATTGAATCTCAAGTGGCGAGATCAAAAAACACGAGGGGGCTTTTTTGCCCACTGCCCGCATAATCTCAACCTAACCTTACAGTGACACGCTCTTCATTCTCCAGGCCACTGGAGGCCAATAAGAAGGCTTAGATATTTAAACCCAAATGGACAGTGTACCTTTAAGAGTTGAATAGGTAAGGCTGCTTGGTATCCTAGCAACAGATAGGGTCTGCAGTTGGAGTGGTCAGACAGGTTTTAGGACACAATAAAAGTGGAGATGGAGTCCCGGGCTAGGGATGTTTTAACCGGATAGCATTTTTCAGAGACCTCCCCGGGAGACCGGAGTGATGGGAGTAAGTGGATTTGGTCTCCCAGGCGGGAGTCAAGCGTTGTTGGAGGCAGTTTGTTGGAGTTAAAATGGTTGACCCAAGACACAAAACTAGTGGTAAGAATATTATTGTTTTATTTTCCATGTAACCCTTGGCATATAGATGCCAGGTAGTGATTTTTTAAAAAAAATATCATTACCCTTAGAATTACATGCCTCTCATTATTGGTCCCTGGGAGGAATACAGGCAGTGCCTGAGCCTGACACTGTTGGGCCACCTCGAGTAGGGTGTCTAGTGATTAAAGGCCCGAAACACCTGATGATCCGAGGTTACATTACTGATGATGTGTCCCAGTGCACACCCGGTTCGTTGAACCAAGTGGTGTCGGACCTTGATAATGAAAGGCATGGTCCAGATTAACCTGGCTTTATTATACTAGCTCATTCGCCATAGCAGTTCATATACTGTCATTTAAAATTCTGTATTCTAATATCTCCTAGTCAAACATATATATTCACTAGCTTAAAACTTAAACCTAATCTTAAAGTTTAGATGGGGTATACACCCCCACAAACCCTACTAAAGTTTAGATGGGGTACACACCCCCACAAACCCTACTAAAGTTTAGATGGGGTACACACCCCCACAAACCCTACTAAAGTTTAGATGGGGTACACACCCCCACAAACCCTATTCACTCCCCGATTAACCCTGGCTTTGGCCCCACAAACCCAAAGCACATCCTGATTGACCCTTGCTAAACTCCCATAGACAGTGTCCCGTGTCAAGAGGGGTAATTTCAACAGGAATAAGTGTTGGGTCTGATTGGTGAAGGCGTCGGCCAGTTTAAATATATCCACTAGCCTAAAATTTAAACCTAATCCTAAGGTCCAAAAGGGGCATACACCCCCACAAACCCTAGGAACTCTGGCTTCAGCCGTACAAACCTCAAGCACACCCTGACTGATCAACAGGGATAAGTGTTGGGCCTGGTTGGTAAAGGCGTGGGCCAGTTTAAAGTGGCAGGATCGTGTGAAACTGAATCTCTGGTGGCGAGATCAGAAAGCACAAGAGGGCTGAATTGCCCACTGCCTGTATGGTTTAAAATTTAAACCTAATCTAGATGGGGTGCACATCCCCATAAATTTTAGGCACTTCCCGATTAACTCTGGCTTTAGCCCCACAAACCCAAAGCACACCCTGATTGACCCTTGTTAAATCCCCATAGACCTAGTGCTCCGGGTCGAGAGGGGTAAATTTCAACAGGGATGAGTGTTGGACTTGGTTAGTGAAGGCGTCGGTCATTTTGAAGTGGCAGGGTCGTGTGAAACTGAATCTCAAGTGGCAAGATCAGAAAGCACAAGAGGGCTGAATTGCCCACTGCCCGCATAATTTCACCCTAACTTAGTAAATTCCCATAAACTGGATATTCTGTGTTAAGAGGGGCAAGTTTCAATGAAGGCAAGTGGTGGACCTGGTTAATGAAGGCGTGGGCCAGTTCAAAGTGGCAGGGTCACGTGAAATTGAATCTCAAGTGGCGAGATCAAAAAACACGAGGGGGCTTTTTTGCCCACTGCCCGCATAATCTCAACCTAACCTTACAGTGACACGCTCTTCATTTTCCAGGCCACTGGAGGCCAATAAGAAGGCTTAGATATTTAAACCCAAATGGACAGTGTACCTTTAAGAGTTGAATAAGTAAGGCTGCTTGGTATCCTATCAACAGATAGGGTCTGCAGTTGGAGTGGTCAGACAGGTTTTAGGACACAATAAAAGTGGAGATGGAGTCCCGGGCTAGGGACGTTTTAACCGGATAGCATTTTTCAGAGACCTCCCCGGGAGACCGGAGTGATGGGAGTAAGTGGATTTGGTCTCCCAGGTGGGAGTCAAGCGTTGTTGGAGGCAGTTTGTTGGAGTTAAAATGGTTGACCCAAGACACAAAACTAGTGGTAAGAATATTATTGTTTTATTTTCCATGTAACCCTTGGCATATAGATGCCAGGTAGTGATTTTTTAAAAAAAATATCATTACCCTTAGAATTACATGCCTCTCATTATTGGTCCCTGGGAGGAATACAGGCAGTGCCTGAGCCTGACACTGTTGGGCCACCTCGAGTAGGGTGTCTAGTGATTAAAGGCCCGAAACACCTGATGATCCGAGGTTACATTACTGATGATGTGTCCCAGTGCACACCCGGTTCGTTGAACCAAGTGGTGTCGGACCTTGATAATGAAAGGCATGGTCCAGATTAACCTGGCTTTATTATACTAGCTCATTCGCCATAGCAGTTCATATACTGTCATTTAAAATTCTGTATTCTAATATCTCCTAGTCAAACATATATATTCACTAGCTTAAAACTTAAACCTAATCTTAAAGTTTAGATGGGGTATACACCCCCACAAACCCTACTAAAGTTTAGATGGGGTACACACCCCCACAAACCCTACTAAAGTTTAGATGGGGTACACACCCCCACAAACCCTACTAAAGTTTAGATGGGGTACACACCCCCACAAACCCTATTCACTCCCCGATTAACCCTGGCTTTGGCCCCACAAACCCAAAGCACATCCTGATTGACCCTTGCTAAACTCCCATAGACAGTGTCCCGTGTCAAGAGGGGTAATTTCAACAGGAATAAGTGTTGGGTCTGATTGGTGAAGGCGTCGGCCAGTTTAAATATATCCACTAGCCTAAAATTTAAACCTAATCCTAAGGTCCAAAAGGGGCATACACCCCCACAAACCCTAGGAACTCTGGCTTCAGCCGTACAAACCTCAAGCACACCCTGACTGATCAACAGGGATAAGTGTTGGGCCTGGTTGGTAAAGGCGTGGGCCAGTTTAAAGTGGCAGGATCGTGTGAAACTGAATCTCTGGTGGCGAGATCAGAAAGCACAAGAGGGCTGAATTGCCCACTGCCTGTATGGTTTAAAATTTAAACCTAATCTAGATGGGGTGCACATCCCCATAAATTTTAGGCACTTCCCGATTAACTCTGGCTTTAGCCCCACAAACCCAAAGCACACCCTGATTGACCCTTGTTAAATCCCCATAGACCTAGTGCTCCGGGTCGAGAGGGGTAAATTTCAACAGGGATGAGTGTTGGACTTGGTTAGTGAAGGCGTCGGTCATTTTGAAGTGGCAGGGTCGTGTGAAACTGAATCTCAAGTGGCAAGATCAGAAAGCACAAGAGGGCTGAATTGCCCACTGCCCGCATAATTTCACCCTAACTTAGTAAATTCCCATAAACTGGATATTCTGTGTTAAGAGGGGCAAGTTTCAATGAAGGCAAGTGGTGGACCTGGTTAATGAAGGCGTGGGCCAGTTCAAAGTGGCAGGGTCACGTGAAATTGAATCTCAAGTGGCGAGATCAAAAAACACGAGGGGGCTTTTTTGCCCACTGCCCGCATAATCTCAACCTAACCTTACAGTGACACGCTCTTCATTCTTCAGGCCACTGGAGGCCAATAAGAAGGCTTAGATATTTAAACCCAAATGGACAGTGTACCTTTAAGAGTTGAATAGGTAAGGCTGCTTGGTATCCTAGCAACAGATAGGGTCTGCAGTTGGAGTGGTTAGACAGGTTTTAGGACACAATAAAAGTGGAGATGGAGTCCCGGGCTAGGGACGTCTTAACCGGATAGCATTTTTCAGAGACCTCCCCGGGAGACCGGAGTGATGGGAGTAAGTGGATTTGGTCTCCCAGGCGGGAGTCAAGCGTTGTTGGAGGCAGTTTGTTGGAGTTAAAATGGTTGACCCAAGACACAAAACTAGTGGTAAGAATATTATTGTTTTATTTTCCATGTAACCCTTGGCATATAGATGCCAGGTAGTGATTTTTTTAAAAAATATCATTACCCTTAGAATTACATGCCTCTCATTATTGGTCCCTGGGAGGAATACAGGCAGTGTCTGAGTCTGACACTGTTGGGCCACCTCGAGTAGGGTGTCTAGTGATTAAAGGCCCGAAACACCTGATGATCCGAGGTTACATTACTGATGATGTGTCCCAGTGCACACCCGGTTCGTTGAACCAAGTGGTGTCGGACCTTGATAATGAAAGGCATGGTCTAGATTAACCTGGCTTTATTATACTAGCTCATTCGCCATAGCAGTTCATATACTGTCATTTAAAATTCTGTATTCTAATATCTCCTAGTCAAACATATATATTCACTAGCTTAAAACTTAAACCTAATCTTAAAGTTTAGATGGGGTATATACCCCCACAAACCTTATTAAAGTTTAGATGGGGTACACACCCCCACAAACCCTATTAAAGTTTAGATGGGGTACACACCCCCACAAACCCTACTAAAGTTTAGATGGGGTACACACCCCCACAAACCCTATTCACTCCCCGATTAACCCTGGC